>NC_134698.1:37749354-37754354 GCF_050947455.1 Rhinoderma darwinii
TACAACTGGGCGACGTTCCCTACGCTCAGTAAGTGCACGACAGACAAACAGACAAGGGTACACAGAAGCAAGGGTACACAAAAGCAAGGGAAAAGGGGCAGTTGCCCACGGCAACACCGTGAGCAACAGAGTGGTGAACGAGCCGAGTCAAACCAGGAGAGTACGAGGTACCAAACGCAGAGCAGGAGAATAGTGAACAAGCCGAGTCAAACCAGGAGTGTACGAGGTACCAAACGCAGAGCAGGAGAGTAGTCAGTAAGCCAGGGTCAATATGAAGCAGGGTCAAATACTTCAAGAAGCTGCAGCAGGGCCAGGAAACCAAACGAGAAGAATCACAAGCAAGGAGGAACAGGAAAGGCAGGTATAAATAGACAGAGGGCGGGACCTAGCTCCGTCTGGCCAGGCTGTGATAGGCTCTCCCACTCCTAAGCCTGCCATCCTGAGTGGTGGAAGATGGAGTCAGTCTCACAGACATAGAAGCAGGTGCAGACTGATTACCTATGGGCGTAGATACAGAAGCTGTGCCTGGCAGATCCTTAACAGTACCCCCCCCCCTTTTATGAGGGGCCACCGGACCCTTTCTAGATGGACCTGGTTTATTGGGGAAACGAAGGTGGAACCTCCTGACCAATACCCCAGCGTGAACATCCCAGGTGGGTACCCAAGTCCTCTCCTCAGGCCCGTATCCTCTCCAATGGACCAGGTACTGGAGGGAGCCTTGGACCATCTTGCTGTCCACAATCTTGGCCACCTCGAATTCTACCCCCTCAGGGGTGAGAACGGGGACAGGAGGTTTCCTCGAGGGAGCCAAGGACGGGGAGCAGCGTTTAGGGAGGGAGGCATGAAACACGTCGTGTACTCGAAAAGATGGGGGCAACTCCAGTCGGAAGGAGACAGGATTGAGGACTTCAATGACCTTGTACGGCCCTATAAACCGGGGAGCAAACTTCTTGGACGGGACTTTAAGGCGCAAGTTCTTAGACGATAGCCACACCAGATCCCCGACCATAAACAAGGGGTTAGCAGAACGTCTTCTATCTGCCTGAGTTTTTTTGTATGCTCTGGGACGCCTCTAGGTTCTTCTGAACCTGGGACCAGACTGTGCACAGTTCCCGATGAACGACCTCTACCTACCAGGTGAAACGGAGGAGAACCATGGATTAAACCCAAAATTACAGAAAAAGGGGGAGACCCCTGACGAGTTACTGACCCGGTTATTAAGGGAAAATTTGGCGAGGGGAATGAATGAGACCCAATCATATTGACAGTCAGAGATAAAACACCTTAAATATTGTTCTAGAGACTGCTTAGTCCTCTCAGTTTGGCCATTAGTTTCAGGATGGAAGGCAGAGGAGAAGGACAGATCAATCTCCAACTTTTTACAGAAGGCTCTCCAAAACAAAGAAACAAATTGTACCCCTCTGTCAGAAACAATATTGACAGGGACCCCATGGAGACGCAGGATGTGTTTGACAAACAAGGTAGCTAACGTCTTAGCATTGGGTAGTTTCTTGAGGGGCACAAAGTGGCACATCTTACTGAAGCGGTCTACTACAACCCACACCACCGACTTGCCTTGAGATGGAGGCAAATCGGTGATAAAATACATGGAGATATGGGTCCAAGGTCTCTGGGGAATGGGCAAAGAACGTAGTAAGCCCACTGGTCGGGACCTGGGAGTCTTGGACCTAGCACAAACCTCACAAGCGGCGACGTAGGCCTTAACGTCTTTAGGCAACCCAGGCCACCAATAGTTTCTGGCAATGAGGTGCTTGGTACCCAGGATGCCTGGATGACCAGATAGTGCGGAGTCATGATTTTCCCTAAGTACCCTTAGCCGGAATTGCAGGGGGACAAACAGCTTGTTCTCAGGAAGGTTCCCGGGAGCTGAACCTTGATCAGCAGCAATTTCAGAGACTAAATCAGAATCAATAGAGGAAATGATTATACCTGGAGGCAAAATACAAGCAGGATCTTCCTCCGAAGGAGGGCTGGCCATGAAGCTACGTGACAGTGCATCAGCCTTAATATTTTTAGACCCAGCCCTATAGGTAACCAAAAAGTTGAATCTGGTAAAAAATAACGCCCATCGAGCTTGTCTCGGGTTTAGCCTCCGGGCAGATTCTAGGAAAACCAGATTCTTGTGGTCGGTAAGGACCGTTACCTGGTGCCTAGCCCCCTCCAGGAAGTGGCGCCACTTTTCAAATGCCCATTTAATGGCTAAGAGTTCGCAGTTGCCAATATCATAGTTACTCTCAGTGGGCGAAAACTTCCTGGAGAAGTAGGCACAGGGACGGAGATGGGTGAGGGACCTGGTACCCTGGGACAAGACAGCCCCCACTCCCACCTCGGACGCGTCAACCTCCATGATAAATGGCTCCATTTGGTTGGGCTGAACCAGCACCGGGGCCGAGATAAAGCACTTCTTAAGGACCTTAAAAGCCAGGACAGCCTCAGGAGGCCAGCGGAGGAGATCAGCACCCTTGCGAGTGAGATCCGTAAGAGGCTTAGCGATGACCGAGAAGTTAGCAATAAATCTCCTGTAATAATTAGCGAACCCCAAGAAGCACTGTAACGCCTTCAGGGAGGCAGGTTGGACCCATTCCGCCACAGCCTGGACCTTGGCGGGGCCCATGCGGAATTCATGAGGAGTGAGGATTTGACCCAAAAATGGTATCTCCTGCACCCCAAACACACATTTTTCGGTCTTCGCAAACAGTTTGTTTTCCCGAAGGACCTGGAGCACCTTCCTGACATGCTCAATGTGGGAGGACCAGTCCTTGGAAAACACAAGTATGTCATCAAGGTACACTACAAGAAATACCCCCAGGTAATCTCTTAAAATCTCATTTATGAAATTCTGAAAAACCGCGGGAGCATTACACAACCCAAAGGGCATGATGAGGTATTCGAAATGACCTTCGGGCGTGTTAAACGCAGTCTTCCACTCATCCCCCTCTTTGATGCGGATAAGGTTATACGCCCCCCGTAGATCAAACTTAGAGAACCATTGGGCCCCCTGAACCTGATTAAAGAGATCAGGAATCAAAGGAAGGGGATACTGGTTCCTTACAGTGACCTTATTCAAATTACGGTAGTCAATGCATGGCCTAAGACCACCATCCTTCTTCCCTACGAAGAAGAAGCCAGCACCTACCGGAGAAGTAGAGGGACGAATGTAACCCTTGGCCAGGCATTCCTGGATATACTCTCTCATGGCTTCACGTTCGGGACAAGAGAGATTAAATACCCTACCCTTAGGGAGCTTAGCTCCTTGTACCAAATCAATAGCGCAATCGTATTCTCTATGAGGAGGTAACACTTCGGAGGCCTCCTTAGAGAAAACATCAGCGAAGTCCTGAACAAACTCAGGTAGCGTGTTCACCTCCTCAGGGGGAGAAATAGAATTAACAGAAAAACATGACGTCAAGCATTCATTACCCCCTTTGGTAAGATCCCCAGTATTCCAGTCAAACGTGGGATTATGCAACTGCAACCATGGAAGGCCTAAAACCAAATCGGACGATAATCCCTGCATCAACAGTACAGAGCACTGCTCCAAATGCATGGAGCCAACAAGGAGTTCAAAAACAGGGGTATGCTGTGTAAAATAACCATTAGCAAGAGGAGTGGAGTCGATACCCACTACCGGGACAGGTTTAGGCAAATCAATCAAAGGCATAGCAAATTCCACAGACATGATATTAGCAGAAGACCCTGAATCCACGAAGGCACTGCCGGTAGCAGACCTAAGACCAAAAGAGACCTGAAAGGGAAGCAAGATTTTATTACGTTTCATATTTACGGGAAATACCTGTGCGCCCAAGTGACCTCCCCGATGATCACTTAGGCGCGGAAGTTTTCCGGCTGCTTATTCTTACGCCTAGGACAGGTGTTCACTTGATGCTTGTCATCCCCACAATAGAAGCAGAGACCATTCTTCCTGCGGAACTCTCTACGTTGTTGGGGGGACACAGAGGCCCCGAGTTGCATAGGTACCTCCGAGTCTTCCGTGGAAGAACGAAGCAACGGAACCTCAGGAGGCATCATGGGGGAGTCAGAGGAGAAAACACAAAAACGTTCAAGTTGTCGTTCCCTGAGACGTCAGTCAAGTCGTACCGCTAAAGCCATAACCTGGTCTAGGGAGTCAGAAGAGGGATAGCTAACTAGCAGGTCTTTCAGGGCGTTCGACAGACCCAACCTAAACTGGCACCTCAAGGCAGGGTCATTCCACCGAGAAGCTACACACCACTTCCTAAAGTCAGAGCAATACTCCTCAACAGGTCTCTTACCCAGACGTAAGGTCACCAGCTGACTCTCGGCAAAGTCAGTCCTGTCAGTTTCGTCATAAATGAGTCAGAGAGCAGAAAAGAAAAGATCAACGGAGGAAAGTTCAGGGGCGTCCGGAGCCAAGGAGAAGGCCCATTCTTAGGGCCCTTCCTGGAGCCGGGACATAATTATACCCACCCGCTGGCTCTCAGAACCTGAGGAGTGGGGCTTTAAGCGAAAATAGAGCCTACAACTCTCCCGAAAGGAGAGAAAAGTCTTCCGGTCCCCTGAAAACCGGTCAGGCAACTTGAGGTGGGGTTCAAGAGGTGAGGTGAGGGGCACTACCATGGTAGCATCAGGCTGGTTGACCCTCTGAGCCAGGGCCTGGACCTGTAGGGAGAGGCCCTGCATTTGCTGAGCCAGGGTCTCAAGGGGGTCCATAGTAGTGTGAGGGACCAGGGTAGACTAGGTATATGGGCTTGTGATTATGTCATGACGGGGGTAAGGAAACAGACAAGTGAGCCCTAATCTACCCGCCACTCAGTCCCTGCCTACTTGCAACGATCCGCCCTAGACGACGGGGTACAACTGGGCCACGGTCCCTACGCTCAGTAAGTGCACGAAAGACAAACAGACATGGGTACACAGAAGCAAGGGAAAAGGTGCAGTTGCCCACGGTAACACCGTGAGCAACAGAGTGGTGAACGAGCCGAGTCAAACCAGGAGTGTAC